>NC_060177.1:96531422-96565906 GCF_021184085.1 Oncorhynchus gorbuscha
AGACAGTACTGTAGTTTAGTATATCTAGACAGTGGTTTAGTATATCTAGACAGTACTGTAGTTTAGTATATCTAGACAGTAATGTAGTTTAGTATATCTAGACAGTGGTATAGTTTAGTATATCTAGACAGTAGTTTAGTATATCTAGACTGTAGTTTAGTATATCTAGACAGTAGTATAGTTTAGTATATCTAGACAGTGGTATAGTATATCTAGACAGTAGTATAGTTTAGTATATCTAGACAGTGGTATAGTATATCTAGACAGTAGTATAGTTTAGTATATCTAGACAGTGGTATAGTATATCTAGACAGTATGGTAGATTAGTATATCTAGACAGTAATGTAGTTTAGTATATCTAGACAGTGGTATAGTATATCTAGACAGTAATGTAGTTTAGTATATCTAGACAGTGGTATAGTATATCTAGACAGTATGGTAGTTTAGTATATCTAGACAGTACTGTAGTTTAGTATATCTAGACAGTACTGTAGTTTAGTATATCTAGACAGTACTGTAGTTTAGTATATCTAGACAGTAGTATAGTTTAGTATATCTAGACAGTGGTATAGTATATCTAGACAGTAGTATAGTTTAGTATATCTAGACAGTAGTATAGTTTAGTATATCTAGACAGTAGTATAGTATATCTAGACAGTACTGTAGTTTAGTATATCTAGACAGTACTGTAGTTTAGTATATCTAGACAGTACTGTAGTTTAGTATATCTAGACAGTGGTGTAGTTTAGTATATCTAGACAGTACTGTAGTTTAGTATATCTAGACAGTAATGTAGTTTAGTATATCTAGACAGTAGTATAGTTTAGTATATCTAGACAGTATATCTACTAGAGGTATGTATTGTTCTGTGAGGTAGCAGCTCCACCTGCTGGTTACAACATATATTATTAGCTATATTATATTCTCTTCTTGACTTCGGTCTCCAACCTGTATCCTGGCTGTGACAACGTCTGTGTCTATATTCATTATGTGTGTCTCTGTAGTGTCCGTGAGTATCTCCAACCTGTATCCTGACTGTGAGAACGTCTGTGTCTATATTCATTATGTGTGTCTCTGTAGTGTCCGTGAGTATCTCCAACCTGTATCCTGGCTGTGACAACGTCTGTGTCTATATTCATTATGTGTGTCTCTGTAGTGTCCGTGAGTATCTCCAACCTGTATCCTGACTGTGAGAACGTCTGTGTCTATATTCATTATGTGTGTCTCTGTAGTGTCCGTGAGTATCTCCAACCTGTATCCTGACTGTGAGAACGTCTGTGTCTATATTCATTATGTGTGTCTCTGTAGTGTCCGTGAGTATCTCCAACCTGTATCCTGGCTGTGAGAACGTCTGTGTCTATATTCATTATGTGTGTCTCTGTAGTGTCCGTGAGTATCTCCAACCTGTATCCTGGCTGTGAGAACGTCTGTGTGCGTAGTCGCAGTATGATGTTTGAGCCCAGCCTGACCAAGGGAGTCCTGGAAGTGTTCAGCCCCGTCACCAACGCACTCTCCTCAGCCGACGACCTCGCCACCAGAGCCATCGACATCCAGAACACTAACATCAATGGTGAATACTAGTCTGACCCCGATCCTCTAACCCAGCCTTTCCCAAACTCGGTCCTGGGGACCCCAAAGGGGTGCATGTTTAGGTTGTTGCCCTGGCACTGCACAACTGATTCAAATAATCAACTCATTATCAAGCTTTGGAGTCAGCTGTGTAGTACTATGGGCAAAAACCAAAACGTGCACCCTTTGGGGTCCCCAGGACTGAGTTTGGGAAACACTGCTCTAAGACCTAACCTTTACTAGATGAGTTCCAGTCATAGAAGATCCTCCTCTAACCCCTAACCCTTAACCTTTACTAGATGAGTTCTAGTCATAGAAGATCCTCCTCTAACCCCTAACCCTTAACCTTTACTAGATGAGTTCTAGTCATAGAAGATCCTCCTCTAACCCCTAACCCTTAACCTTTACTAGATGAGTTCCAGTCATAGAAGATCCTCCTCTAACCCTTAACCTTTACTAAAACCTTTTTGTGCTCTATTCATTAAACTCTCTCTATCTCTCTCTGTGACTGTCTCTCTGTCTGTCTCTCTCTGTGACTGTCTCTCTGTCTCTAGGTGTAGGAGACTTCAGTGTTTGGGAGTTCAGTGGTAACCCTGTGTACTACTGTTCTTACGACTACTTTGCTGCCAACGACCCTACAGCCATCCACCTGGTGCTGTTCAGCCTGGAGGAACCCTATGAGACTCAGCTCAGCCAGGCTACATACTGGCTCAACATGTTGAAGGCCTTAACACTGCCACAGGATACTATAGGTACGTACCCCCTTTTCATTACATCATCTCAGAGCACCTGTTAAGCAAAATAAGCAACAAGTAATTTAAAAAGAAATATATTCTAGATCCAGTCTGTTTGAGTGCTTCTAGATCCAGTCTGTTTGAGTGCTTCTAGATCCAGTCTGTTTCACTGCTTCTAGATCCAGTCTGTTTGAGTGCTTCTAGATGAAGTCTGTTTCAGTGCTTCTAGATCAAGTCTGTTTGAGTGCTTCGAGATCCAGTCTGTTTCACTGCTTCTAGATCCAGTCTGTTTCACTGCTTCTAGATCCAGTCTGTTTCACTGCTTCTAGATCCAGACTGTTTCACTGCTTCTAGATCCAGACTGTTTCACTGCTTCTAGATCCAGACTGTTTCACTGCTTCTAGATCAAGTCTGTTTGAGTGCTTCGAGATCCAGTCTGTTTCACTGCTTCTAGATCCAGTCTGTTTCACTGCTTCTAGATCCAGACTGTTTCACTGCTTCTAGATCCAGACTGTTTCACTGCTTCTAGATCCAGACTGTTTCACTGCTTCTAGATCCAGTCTGTTTCACTGCTTCTAGATCCAGACTGTTTCACTGCTTCTAGATCCAGTCTGTTTCAGTGCTTCTAGATCCAGTCTGTTTGAGTGCTTCGAGATCCAGTCTGTTTCACTGCTTCTAGATCCAGTCTGTTTCAGTGCTTCTAGATCCAGTCTTTTTCAGTCTTTCTAGATCCAGTCTGTTTCAGTGCTTCTAGATCCAGTCTTTTTCAGTGCTTCTAGATCCAGTCTGTTTGAGTGCTTCGAGATCCAGTCTGTTTCACTGCTTCTAGATCCAGTCTGTTTCAGTGCTTCTAGATCCAGTCTTTTTCAGTCTTTCTAGATCCAGTCTGTTTCATTGCTTCTAGATCCAGTCTGTTTCATTGCTTCTAGATCCAGTCTGTTTCAGTGCTTCTAGATCCAGTCTGTTTGAGTGCTTCTAGATCCAGTCTGTTTGAGTGCTTCTAGATCCAGTCTGTTTGAGTGCTTCTAGATCCAGTCTGTTTCAGTGCTTCTAGATCCAGTCTGTTTCAGTGCTTCTAGATCCAGTCTGTTTGAGTGCTTCTAGATCCAGTCTGTTTGAGTGCTTCTAGATCCAGTCTGTTTGAGTGCTTCTAGATCCAGTCTGTTTCATTGCTTCTAGATCCAGTCTGTTTCAGTGCTTCTAGATCCAGTCTGGTTCAGTGCATCTAGATGAAGTCTGTTTCAGTGCTTCTAGATGAAGTCTGTTTCAGTGCTTCTTGATCCAGTCTGTTTCAGTGCTTCTCGATGCAGTCTGTTTCAGTGCTTCTAGATCAAGTATCTTTCAGTGCTTCTAGATGAAGTATGATTCAGTGCTTTTAGATCCAGTCTGGTCCAGTGCTTCTAGATGAAGTCTGTTTCAGTGCTTCTAGATCCAGTCTGTTTCAGTGCTTCTAGATCCAGTCTGTTTCAGTGCTTCTAGATGAAGTCTGTTTCAGTGCTTCTAGATCCAGTCTGGTTCAGTGCTTCTAGATGAAGTCTGTTTCACTGCTTCTAGATCCAGTCTGTTTCAGTGCTTCTAGATGAAGTCTGTTTCAGTGCTTCTAGATCCAGTCTGGTTCAGTGCTTCTAGATGAAGTCTGTTTCAGTGCTTCTAGATTAAGTCTGTTCCAGTGCTTCAAGATCCCATCTGGTTCAGTGCTTCTAGATCCAGTCTGTTTGAGTGCTTTGAGATCCAGTCTGTTTCACTGCTTCTAGATCCAGTCTGTTTCACTGCTTCTAGATCCAGTCTGTTTCACTGCTTCTAGATCCAGTCTGTTTCACTGCTTCTAGATCCAGTCTGTTTCACTGCTTCTAGATCCAGTCTGGTTCAGTGCTTCTAGATGAAGTCTGTTTCAGTGCTTCTAGATGAAGTCAGTTTCAGTGCTTCTAGATCCAGTCTGGTTCAGTGCTTCTAGATCCAGTCTGTTTCAGTGCTTCTAGATGAAGTCTGTTTCAGTGCTTCTTGATCCAGTCTGTTTCACTGCTTCTAGATCCAGTCTGTTTCACTGCTTCTAGATCCAGTCTGTTTCACTGCTTCTAGATCCAGTCTGTTTCAGTGCTTCTAGATCCAGTCTGTTTCAGTGCTTCTAGATCCAGTCTGTTTCAGTGCTTCTAGATCCAGTCTGTTTCATTGCTTCTAGATCCAGTCTGTTTCACTGCTTCTAGATCCAGTCTGTTTCACTGCTTCTAGATCCAGTCTGTTTCACTGCTTCTAGATCCAGTCTGTTTCACTGCTTCTAGATCCAGTCTTTTCAGTGCTTCTAGATCCAGTCTTTTCAGTGCTTCTAGATCCAGTCTGTGTCAGTGCTTCTAGATGCAGTCTGGTTCAGTGCTTCTAGATCCAGTCTGTTTGAGTGCTTCTAGATCCAGTCTGTTTCAGAATCTGGAAGCTCATAACTAGATGGTGGCGTCTGCAGCTTGTTTTCCAGACCTTAACCCTCAGCCAGACCACATACTGGTTCAACATGCTAGTCTCTCAGGATAACATCTGGAAGCCAGTCGCATAGACTCACTATACCTTCACTAGTCATTCATCAAATCATCAAATATCTTTTAGTAGAAAATAATCATGCTGTATCTGTCTACTTTGCCTTGTCATATTCCCCTCCTCCTCTCTAACCCTTGACCTCTCGCTCCGGACTCATCTTCTCTCTCCTATGTTGTCATGGTTCCAGCCTGTCTGAACATCACATGACAGACAGTTCAGTGTTGCTTTAAGAGACTACATCCATACAGTAGAACATGGCTTGAATGAGTTTGTTAGGAATCTGACTGCAGGTATAGAGGTTTAGCTAGGAGTATCTGTAGTGGAATGTTGAGCTGACCGGTAACACAGTGTCCGTCCCCAGCGTTTGGAGGTCGCATCCATAGCCCGCTGACGGTGGTCCTTGTGGGGACTCATGCTGACGTGGCTTGTCTGCCTCGGGGGGCTGGAGGGGAGTTTGGATACGACAAGGAGAGGCCTCTACTCAAGGAGCTCCGGAACAGGTTTGGCAACGACCTGCAGATCTCAGAGAGGCTGTTTGTGATGGATGCTGGAGCCTCCACCTCTAAAGATGTCAAACTGCTCCGGAACCACCTGCTGGAACTACGCAATAACATAGTCTCTGTAAGTTCCTGCACTCTGACAGCCAATAACATCGTCTCTGTTAGTTCATACACTCTGACAGCCAATAACATTGTCTCTCTACCACCATCACCCTACTACCCTTAACACTACGTACCACCATCACCCTACTACCCATACCACTACGTACCACCATCACCCTACTACCCTTAACACTACGTACCACCATCACCCTACTACCCTTAACACTACGTACCACCATCACCCTACTACCCTTACCACTACGTACCACCATCACCCTACTACCCTTACCACTACGTACCATCATCACCCTACTACCCTTACCACTACGTACCACCATCACCCTACTACCCTTACCACTACGTACCACCATCACCCTACTACCCATACCACTACGTACCACCATCACCCTACTACCCTTAACACTACGTACCACCATCACCCTACTACCCTTACCACTACATACCACCATCACCCTACTACCCTTACCACTACGTACCATCATCACCCTACTACCCATACCACTACGTACCACCATCACCCTACTACCCTTAACACTACGTACCACCATCACCCCTACTACCCTTACCACTACGTACCACCATCACCCTACTACCCTTACCACTACGTACCATCATCACCCTACTACCCATACCACTACGTACCACCATCACCCTACTACCCTTACCACTAAGTACCACCATCACCCTACTACCCTTACCACTACGTACCATCATCACCCCTACTACCCTTACCACTACGTACCACCATCACCCTACTACCCTTACCACTACGTACCATCATCACCCCTACTACCCTTACCACTACGTACCATCATCACCCTACTACCCTTACCACTACGTACCATCATCACCCTACTACCCTTACCACTACGTACCACCATCACCCCTACTACCCTTACCACTACGTACCATCATCACCCTACTACCCTTACCACTACGTACCACCATCACCCCTACTACCCTTACCACTACGTACCATCATCACCCTACTACCCTTACCACTACGTACCACCATCACCCTACTACCCTTACCACTACGTACCACCATCACCCCTACTACCCTTACCACTACGTACCATCATCACCCCTACTACCCTTACCACTATGTACCACCATCACCCTACTACCCTTACCACTACGTACCACCATCACCCCTACTACCCTTACCACTACGTACCATCATCACCCCTACTACCCTTACCACTACGTACCAACATCACCCCTACTACCCTTACCACTACGTATCATCATCACCCTACTACCCTTACCACTACGTACCACCATCACCCTACTACCCTTACCACTACGTACCGTCATCACCCCTACTACCCTTACCACTACGTACCACCATCACCCTACTACCCTTACCACTACGTACCACCATCACCCTACTCCCTGTGACAAATTGAGTCCAAAAGCTTTTTTGAAATCAACGCGGCACGAGAAGACTTTGCCTTTGTTTTGTTTGGTTAGTTTGTCAATGAGGGTGTGCAGGGTGAATACGTGGTCTGTAGTACAGTCATTTGGTAAGAAGCCAATTTGACATTTGCTCAGTACATTGTTTTGGCTGAGGAAATGTACGAGTCTGCTGTTAATGATAATGCAGAGGATTTTCCCAAGGTTTCTTTTGACGCATATCCCACGGTAGTTATTAGGGTCCGATTTGTTAAGTCCCTCTCTCTGCCCTCTCTCTGCCCTCTCTCTGACAGACCTGTAGTCCCATGTCGGCCCTTTCAGAGTGTCTGGTCTCGACCCTGCCCTCCTGGAGGAAAATGAGTGGCCCTAACCAGCTGACGTCATGGCAACAGTTTGTCTCTGACGTCCAGGAACACATCAACCCACTGGTCAGCGAGGAGCACCTCCGAGGGGTCGCACAGCAGCTCCACAGCATGGGAGAGGTACACACACACAGACACACACACACACACACACACACACACACACACACACACACACACATAGCGGCTCCACAACATGGGAGAGGTACATACACACACAGCAGCTCCACAGCATGGGAGAGGTACACACACACACACACACACACACACACACACACACACACACACACACACACACACACACACACACACACACACACACACACACACACACACACACACACACACACACACACACACACACAGCAGCTCCACAACATGGGAGAGGTACACACACACAGCAGCTCCACAGCATGGGAGAGGTACACGCACGCACGCACACACACACACACACACACACACACACACACACACACACACACACACACACACACACACACACACACACACACAGCTCCACACACATGGGACACACACACACACACACACACACACACACACACACAGCAGCTCCACAGCATGGGAGAGGTACACACACACAGCAGCTCCACAGCATGGGAGAGGTACACACACACACACAGCATGGGAGAGGTACACACACACACACACACAGCATGGGAGAGGTACACACACACACACACACACACACACACACACACACACACACACACACACACACACACACACACACACACACACACACACACACACACACACACACACACACACACACACACACACACACACAGCAGCTCCACAGCATGGCAGAGGTACACACACAGCAGCTCCACAACATGGGAGAGGTACACACACACCCTATTACATATAAATCCAAACTTCAACGTAAGTCGAGTGCACCTCAAATAGTGTCAAGGATCCATATTCAACCCAGGATACTCCTCTATTCAGTGTCTGTGTTGTGAGGTTCTGGTTTCTGCCACCAGGTGTCACTGTTTAGCAGTGTGTTCCTCCATCTGGAAACAGTGATTGGACTGTTAGGACATGTTGATGTTAACAAGAATGATAGACAGCCAACTGGCCGGGACAGACATCAACTTGTCTTGTACTTCACACAATTCAATACCAGATTATATTTGATATGCTAACTTCATTCACCTTTCTCTCTTCTATTCTCTCCCTCTCTCTCTCTCTCTCTCTCTCTCTCTCTCTCTCTCTCTCTCTCTCTCTCTCTCTCTCTCTCTCTCTCTCTCTCTCTCTCTCTCTCTCTCTCTCTCTCTCTCTCTCTCTCTCTCTCTCTCTCTCTCTCACTCACTCACTCACTCACTCACTCACTCACTCACTCACTCACTCACTCACTCACTCACTCACTCACTCACTCAATTCAATTTAAGGACTTTATTGTCATGGGAAACATATGTTTACATTGCCAACGCAAGTGAAATAGATAATAAACAAAATAAGAAATATACATATGGGTTGTATTTACAATGGAGTTTGTTCTTCACTGGTTGCCCTTTTCTTGTGGCAACAGGTCACACATTTTGCTGCTGTGAAACTGTGGAATTTCATCACAATTGGATTTGTTTTTTAATACTTTGTGGGTCTGTGTAATCTGAGGGAAATGTGTGTCTCTAATATGGTCATACATTGGGCAGGAGGTCAGGAAGTGGGTCTGTGTAATCTGAGGGAAATATGTGTCTTTAACATGGTCATATTTTGGCAGGAGGTTAGAAAGTTCAGTTTCCACCTCATATTAGACCAATGAAATTGGTTCTTTCTACCTACATGGTGCTGAACCTTGGTTCTTTCTACCTACATGGTGCTGAACCTTGGTTCTTTCTACCTACATGGTGCTGAACCTTGGTTCTTTCTACCTACATGGTGCTGAACCTGGTTCTTTCTACCTACATGGTGCTGAACCTTGGTTCTTTCTACCTACATGGTGCTGAACCTTGGTTCTTTCTACCTACATGGTGCTGAACCTTGGTTCTTTCTACCTACATGGTGCTGAACCTTGGTTCTTTCTACCTACATGGTGCTGAACCTTGGTTCTTTCTACCTACATGGTGCTGAACCTTGGTTCTTTCTACCTACATGGTGCTGAACCGTGGTTCTTTCTACCTACATGGTGCTGAACCGTGGTTCTTTCTACCTACATGGTGCTGAACCGTGGTTCTTTCTACCTACATGGTGCTGAACCGTGGTTCTTTCTACCTACATGGTGCTGAACCTTGGTTCTTTCTACCTACATGGTGCTGAACCGTGGTTCTTTCTACCTACATGGTGCTGAACCGTGGTTCTTTCTACCTACATGGTGCTGAACCTTGGTTCTTTCTACCTACATGGTGCTGAACCGTGGTTCCTTCTACCTACATGGTGCTGAACCTTGGTTCTTTCTACCTACATGGTGCTGAACCTTGGTTCTTTCTACCTACATGGTGCTGAACCATGGTTCTTTCTACCTACATGGTGCTGAACCTACCTACATGGTGCTGAACCGTGGTTCTTTCTACCTACATGGTGCTGAACCGTGGTTCTTTCTACCTACATGGTGCTGAACCTTGGTTCTTTCTACCTACATGGTGCTGAACCTGGTTCTTTCTACCTACATGGTGCTGAACCTGGTTCTTTCTACCTACATGGTGCTGAACCTTGGTTCTTTCTACCTACATGGTGCTGAACCTTGGTTCTTTCTACCTACATGGTGCTGAACAGTTATTGGTTCTTTCTAGTTTATGGTGCTGAACCTTGGTTCTTTCTACACTGGGAAGATTTTTACTGAACCCTTAACTATGGTTTATTTTTATTATACATGGTGCTGAACCTTGGTTCTTTCTTTTGTATCCATCTCTGCTGAACCTTGGTTCTTTCTCCTTTGGTATGAACCTTGGTTCTTTCTACCTCATGGTGCTGAACCGTGGTTCTTTCTACCTACATGGTGCTGAACCGTGGTTCTTTCTACCTATCCATGGTGCTGAACCGTGGTTCTTTCTCCTTTTGTATCATGGTGCTGAACCCCGTGGTTCTTTCTATCCATCATGGTGCTGAACCTGCTTTCTTTCCCTCCTATCCATGGTGCTGAACCCCCGTGGTTCTTTCTCCCTACATGGTGCTCTCTCTCTCCCCCGTGCTTTCAACCTCCTTTTGTATCCATCTCTCTCTCCCCCGTGGTGCTGAACCTTTGTTCCATCTCTCATGGTGCTGAACCTCCCTGGTTCCTTCTATCCATCATGGTGCTGAACCCCGGTTCTTTCTACCCTCCTTTGTATCCATCTCTCTCTCCCCCGGTGCTGAACTCCCTTCTTTCTACCTCCATCTCTGCTGAACCGTGGTTCTTTCTCCTTTTGTACATGGTGCTGAACCCCCCGTTCTTTCTCTCCTCCTTGCTGAACCGTATCCATTCTCTTCTACCTACATGGTGCTGAACCTCCCTTCCTTTGTATCCATGGTGCTGAACCTTGGTTCTCTCTACCTTTTGTATCCATGGTGCTGAACCTTGGTTCTTTCTACCTACATGGTGCTGAACCCCCGGTTCTTTCTCCTTTTGTATCCATGGTGCTGAACCTTGGTTCTTTCTACCCTCCATTTGCTGAACCTTGGTTCTTTCTCTCCCCCGGTGCTGAACCTCCCTCCTTTTGTATCCATCTCTTCTCCCCGTGCTCCTACATGGTGCTGAACCTTGTTCTTTCTCTCCTCCATGGTGCTGAACCATTCTTTCTACCTTTCTCATGGTGCTTTTGTATCCACTCTTGGTTTTTTCCCTCTACATGGTGCTGAACCTTGGTTCTTTCTACCTCCATGGTGCTGAACCTCTTCTTTCTACCTACATGGTGCTGAACCTCCTTTTTATCCATCTCTCATGGTGCTGAACCGTGGTTCTTTCTACCTTTTGTATCCATCTCTGCTGAACCGTGGTTCTTTCTCCCTCCTTTTGCTGAATCTCTCTCTCCCCCGTTCTTTCTCTCCCTCCTTTTGCTGAACCTTGGTTCTTTCCCTCCTTTTGTATCCATGGTGCTGAACCTGGTTCTTCCTCCTTTTGTATCCATGGTGCTGAACCGTGCTTTCTTTCCCTCCTTTTGTACCATGGTGCTGAACCGTGGTTCTTTCTACCTCCTTTTGTATCCATCTCTGCTGAACCCGTGGTTCTTTCTACCTACATGGTGCTTTCCTCCCTGTATCCATCTCTCTCTCCCCCCGTGCTTTCTCTCCCTCCTTTTGCTGAACCTCTCTCCCCCGTTCTTTCTACCCTCCATTTGCTGATCCATCTTCTTTCTACCTCTCATGGTGCTGAACCCCCCGTGCTTTCTCTCCCTCCTTTTGTTCTTTCTACCTACATGGTGCTGAACCTCCTGGTTCCATCTTCTACTCTACATGGTGCTGAACCTCCCTGGTTTTTATCCATCTCATGGTGCTGAACCGTGATTCTCTCCCTCCTTTTGTATCATGGTGCTGAACCGTGGTTCAGGGAGGGTTTGAGTATCCATCAGCCAATCACCCGGAAACTCTCCCTCAGTTTTGTATCCATCTCTTTATTCCCCGTGAACTTTCTCACCCTCCTTTTTATCCATCTCTCTCTCCCCTATGGACAGTCTTCCCTTTTTGTTATCCATCTCTCTCTCCCCCGTGCTTTCTCTCCCTCCTTTTGTATCCATCTCTCTCCCCCGTGCTTTCTCTCCCTCCTTTTGTATCCATCTCTCTCTCCCCCCTCCTGCTTTCTCTCCCTCCTTTTGTATCCATCTCTCTCTCCCCCGTGCTTTCTCTCCCTCCTTTTGTATCCATCTCTCTCTCCCCCGTGCTTTCTCTCCCTCCTTTTGTATCCATCTCTCTCCCCCGTGCTTTCTCTCCCTCCTTTTGTATCCATCTCTCTCTCTCCCCCATCCTCCTAACAGATCAACCTGATGCAGAGTGAGACGGTGCAAGATGTGATGGTGTTGGAGCCCCGCTGGCTGTGTAGTGGGGTGTTAGCCCGCCTCCTCTCTGTGGACACGCCTAAAGCCATCCACCACTACAGGGGGCGCTACAGACTGGAGGAGATACAGGCTCTGGCCCCAGAGAGCGACGTGGACGAACTGCTACAGGTTAGAGACAGTCATCATTACTAAGACGGGGAACTGTTAGCATCTCCCATAGGAAAACATGTCACACTTAGCGACCATGCTAACACAAGCTGGGCATGCATAGTTGTATACCGTCAAGTATACGACAATGCAACATGTTAGCATCTCCCATAGGAAAACATGTCACACTTAGCAACCATGCTAACACAAGCTGGGCATGCATAGTTGTATACCGTCAAGTATACCACAATGCAACATGTTAGCATCTCCCATAGGAAAACATGTCACACTTAGCAACCATGCTAACACAAGCTGGGCATGCATAGTTGTATACCGTCAAGTATACCACAATGCAACATGTTAGCATCTCCCATAGGAAAACATGTCACACTTAGCAACCATGCTAACACAAGCTGGGCATGCATAGTTGTATACCGTCAAGTATACCACAATGCAACATGTTAGCATCTCCCATAGGAAGACATTAGCGTCCATGCTAACATCCTCTCTTACGGCAGGTGCTGGATGCCATGGACGTGTGCGTACGTGACCTGACCAACCCTGGCATGGTGGATGTCCCCGCCCTGATCAAGACCAACAGCCTCCACCACTCCTGGACGGAGGAAGAGGAGGAGCACGATGTCCTGATCTACGGAGGGGTCAGACTGGTTCCTGCTGAACACCTCACACCTTTCCCCTGTGGACTGTTCCACAAGCTACAGGTACATGCTTTGATTCATCAAGACTGTCTGAATGACTCCCCAGTCCCTGTCAATACTGTCTGAATGACTCCCCAGTCCCTGTCAATACTGTCTGAATGACTCCCCAGTCCCTGTCAATACTGTCTGAATGACTCCCCAGTCCCTACCAATACTGTCTGAATGACTCCCCAGTCCCTGTCAATACTGTCTGAATGACTCCCCAGTCCCTGTCAATACTGTCTGAATGACTCCCCAGTCCCTGTCAATACTGTCTGAATGACTCCCCAGTCCCTACCAATACTGTCTGAATGACTCCCCAGTCCCTGTCAATACTGTCTGAATGACTCCCCAGTCCCTGTCAATACTGTCTGAATGACTCCCCAGTCCCTACCAATACTGTCTGAATGACTCCCCAGTCCCTGTCAATACTGTCTGAATGACTCCCCAGTCCCTACCAATACTGTCTGAATGACTCCCCAGTCCCTGTCAATACTGTCTGAATGACTCCCAGTCCCTACCAATACTGTCTGAATGACTCCCCAGTCCCTGTCAATACTGTCTGAATGACTCCCCAGTCCCTGTCAATACTGTCTGAATGACTCCCAGTCCCTACCAATACTGTCTGAATGACTCCCCAGTCCCTACCAATACTGTCTGAATGACTCCCCAGTCCCTGTCAATACTGTCTGAATGACTCCCCAGTCCCTACCAATACTGTCTGAATGACTCCCCAGTCCCTACCAATACTGTCTGAATGACTCCCCAGTCCCTACCAATACTGTCTGAATGACTCCCCAGTCCCTACCAATACTGTCTGAATGACTCCCAGTCCCTGTCAATACTGTCTGAATGACTCCCCAGTCCCTGTCAATACTGTCTGAATGACTCCCCAGTCCCTACCAATACTGTCTGAATGACTCCCCAGTCCCTACCAATACTGTCTGAATGACTCCCCAGTCCCTACCAATACTGTCTGAATGACTCCCCAGTCCCTGTCAATACTGTCTGAATGACTCCCCAGTCCCTACCAATACTGTCTGAATGACTCCCCAGTCCCTACCAATACTGTCTGAATGACTCCCCAGTCCCTGTCAATACTGTCTGAATGACTCCCCAGTCCCTACCAATACTGTCTGAATGACTCCCCAGTCCCTACCAATACTGTCTGAATGACTCCCCAGTCCCTACCAATACTGTCTGAATGACTCCCCAGTCCCTACCAATACTGTCTGAATGACTCCCCAGTCCCTACCAATACTGTCTGAATGACTCCCCAGTCCCTACCAATACTGTCTGAATGACTCCCCAGTCCCTACCAATACTGTCTGAATGACTCCCCAGTCCCTATTGAATATGCTGCCATCTGGGATGCTCTGGAGTATGTTTCTTCTCCCAGAATGAATAGTATGCTGTTGTCATGTTTCCTGACCTCTGACCTCCAGGTGAACCTGTGTCGCTGGAGCCACCAGCAGCGCCCTGAGGACGACACAGGGGAGGGGCCTGACGGAGACATCCGCCTCTGGACCAATGGGGCAAAGGTGAGCCAAGGCGGAGCGGAGGCCATGATCCTATTGGTCAACCACGGCCAGGGGGTGGAGATCCAGGTCAGAGGTCACGACAGCGAACGGGCCAAGTGTTACACCCTCCTGGACACCATGGTTACCATTACAGAGTCGCTCCTGTCCTCCACCCTCCCTGGCCTCCTCACCGCCCGGTACTACCTCAGCCCCCAGCAGCTCAGAGAGCATCACGGTCCCGTCATGATCTACCAGCCTAAAGACTTCCTGAAGGCCCAGACCCAGAGAGACCAGCCTCACCAACACCATGGGGGTTACAGGGAGAGCTTCAGCAGTATCCTAGCCTTGGGCTGTACTGAAGTCTATAGTCAGGGTTGTCTGTGTGCAGATGTCCACATCTCAGAGGTCAGCCTGCTGGCCAGGAGGAAGCTGTGTCGTCTGTTAGACCCTCCTGATGCACTGGGGAAGGACTGGTGTCTGCTGGCTATGAACCTGGGTCTCACCTACCTGGTGGCCAAACACAGCTCCACCCCCAATGGCACCCCAACCAATGGGGGCCCTACCCCAGACAATGACCCCGCCCTCCTGGCCAGCCCCACGGCAGCGCTGCTCCTGGATTGGTCAGTCCGTCCAGACAGCACGGTGGGGTTGTTGATGTGGAAGCTGCGTGAGTTGGGGAGGCGTGACGCGGCTGACTTCCTGTTAAAGACCTCGCCTGTCTTCAGGGTCAACATAGAGGGTGTGGCTAGGGGGAGGGGAAGAGCCTGTAACGGAGGCACATCCTACAACTCCATCAGTTCAGTCATCTCCCGATGAGACGGGTGTAATCACTGGGAACCAAGCGGGTAGAGAAACACAGGGACAAACCTGAATTGGGTTTTCTTTTTCCGTTGAAAAACATTTTGCTTCAGTGTGCGCTATTGAATACACACCATGTCCTGGATCAGAACAGCTTCCGCTCATCCTGATCTGGCCCATCAGGGGAGAAGACTAGAATCTGATCCTAGATCAGAGTCCTGACTGGGGAAACTAACTGTCCTCAGAGTGAGGCTGTGCTAACTAGGGCTGACGAACCAACCAACACCATGTGCAATGTAATCTTTCCCGGGGGTTTAGTGTTAGTTCTCTCCTGTTAACCCCTAGGTCACTGAAGGTCTGTGAGACTGATGCTCTGTGCACATCCAGTGTCCATATAGCTCCCCTCCTCTCTTCTCCTCCTCTCCTCCTGTCCTCTCCTCCTCCTCCTGTCCTCCTTTCCTCCTCCTGTCCTCCTTTCCTCCTCCTCTCCTCCTCCTCCTGTCCTCCTCTCCTCCTCCTCCTGTCCTCTCCTCCTGTCCTGTCCTCCTCCTCCTGTCCTCCTCCTCCTCCTGTCCTCTCCTCCTGTCCTCTCCTCCTCCTCCTGTCCTCCTTTCCTCCTCCTGTCCTCCTCCTGTCCTCCTCTCCTCCTGTCCTCTCCTCCTGTCCTCTCCTCCTGTCCTGTCCTCCTCCTCCTGTCCTCTCCTCCTGTCCTGTCCTCCTCCTCCTGTCCTCTCCTCCTCCTGTCCTCTCCTCCTGTCCTCCCTCCTCCTCCTCTCTCCTCCTCCTGTCCTCTCCTCCTGTCCTGCTCCTCCTGTCCTCTCCTCCTCCTGTCCTCCTCTCCTCCTCCTCCTGTCCACTCTCCTCCTCCTCTCCTCCTCCTGTCCTCCTCCTCCTCCTGTCCTCCTCCTCCTGTCCTCTCCTCCTCCTCCTGTCCACTCTCCTTGTCCTCCTCTCCTCCTCCTGTCCTCTCCTCCTGTCCTCTCCTCCTCCTCCTCTCCTCCTCCTGTCCTCTCCTCCTGTCCTGCTCCTCCTGTCCTCTCCTCCTCCTGTCCTCCTCTCCTCCTCCTGTCCACTCTCCTTGTCCTCCTCTCCTCCTCCTGTCCTCCTCTCCTCCTCCTGTCCTCTCCTCCTCCTCCTGTCCTCCTCCTCCTGTCCTCTCCTCCTCCTCCTGTCCACTCTCCTTGTCCTCCTCTCCTCCTCCTGTCCTCCTAAACCTCTCCCTCTCATCCTGTTCTCTCTCCCCCTCTCCTCCTTTCCTCCTGTCCTCCTCCTGTCCACTCTCATCTTCCTCCTGTCCTCTTCTCCTCCCCCTGTCCTCATCTCCTCTAAACCTCTCGTCTCTCATCCTGTTCTCTCTCCTCCTGTCTTCCTCTCCTCCTCCTGTCCACTCTCATCCTCCCCCTGTCCTCATCCCCTCTCTCCTCTCTCCTCCAAACCTCTCCTCTCTCACCCTGTTCTCTCTCCTCCTGTCCTCCTCTCTCCTCCTGTCCTCTCTCCTCCTCCTCTCCTCACCATCCCCCTATATGAATGTTGAAATGAACTGGCTGTCCTGAGCTCCAAAGAGGATCCCAAATGGAACCCTACTGAAGTGGCACTAAACTTCAGTAGTTACTCTTTCTGCCCTGCTGCCCTGCTTGTCAGCATCTCAACTCCAACACAGCACTAGAAGTACAGCAAGGGTTTTTCTTTATTTTTACTGTTTTCTACATTGAAGAATAATAGTGAAACTACGAAATGACACATATGGAATCATGTAGTAACCAACAAAGTCTTTAACAAATCAAAATATATTTCACATTCATCAAAGTAGACACTCTTTGCCTTGATGACAGCTTTAGACACTCTTGACATTCTCTCAACCAGCTTCGTGAGGTAGTCACCTGGAATGCATTTCAATTAACAGGTGTTCCTTGTTAAAAGTAAAAATGTGTGGATTGTTTTCCTTTCCTTAATGTATTTGAGCCAATCAGTTATGTTGAGACATACAGAAGATGGCCCTATTTGGTGAAACACCAAGTCCATATTATGGCAAGAACAGCTCAAATATGAAAAGAGAAATGACAGTCCATCATTACTTTAAGACATGAAGGTCAGTCAATCTGGAACATTTTGAAAGTTTGAAAGTTTCTTCAAGTGCAGTCTCAAAAACCATCAAGCACTATGATGAAACTGGCTCTCATGAGGACCATCACAGGAAAAGAAGACCCAGAGTTACCTCTGCTGTGATATGATGAAACTGTCTCTCATGAGACCGCCACAGGAAAGGAAGACCCAGAGTTACCTCTGCTGTGATATGATGAAACTGGCTCTCATGAGACTGCCACAGGAAAGGAAGACCCAGAGTTACCTCTGCCACAAAGGATAAGTTCATTTAGGTTAACTGCACCTCAGATTACAGCCCAAATAAATTCTTCACAGAGTTCAATCAGGCCTTCATGGTTGAAGTTCTGCAAAGAAACCACTACAAAATGACACCAATAAGAAGAAGAGACTTGCTTGGGCCAAGAAACACGAACAATGGACATTAGACTGGTGGAAATCTGTCCATTGGTCTGGAGTCCAAATTTGACCACAGAGTGAAAAAAAATCAGCCAGCAAGTGCTCAGCATATGTGGGAACTCCTTCATTTGAAGAATGTCATTTGAAGAATCCCAAAACTGTTTTGGTTACTACATTATTCCATATGTGTTATTTCATAGTTGTAATGTCTTCACTATTATTCTACAATGTAGAAAATAGTCAAAATAAAGAAAAGCCCTTGAATGAGTAGGTGGGTACAAACTTTTGACTGGTACTGTACATGTCAGCACAACACAACACAACTGTTGTTCACGAAGGAAAATAAATAAATCCACATCAGCAATGGAGGGTTTGATATCAATCTGGGCTCCTTTTGTATACGGAGGTTACAGATAACAGATGAAGTCTCTGTCCATCTCTTTCTGACATGATTACAGTTTGATAACAGATGAAGTCTCTGTCTCCATCTCTTTCTGACATGATAACAGACGAAGTCTCTGTCCATTTCTTTCTAACATGATATAAGGAGTTCAATGCTTGACTAGTTCTAACGACAGTGAGATCTTTCTGACCTTCTACCTCTCCTAAAAAGCACAAAGGTCCAACAACCCTGTCTAGTGGATCTTCTTGTCCTGGGGTCTTTCCTACATAATGCACCACAGAGCTCTGGTCAAAAGGGTCCCATCTGGGATGCAACCCTGAACAGTCCATTGGCCCTGTCTAAGGGTTAGGGGTCAGTTACAACGATACAGCACGGCAGGTGGGGACTAACAATGTGTTGATAGATCCACAACCTAATGGAACATCTAACTCTTAGGGCTGGTTTCCCGGTCACAGATTAAGCCTGCAGCAAATAAACACTTTGGACTAGTCTTAATCTTAGTCTGGGAAACCAAATGAGTACTGTTACGTGAGTTAGTGGCTTAAGATCAGCAGGCTAATGCAGTGTTGTGAAGACGACTGTGGTTTAAACCCAGACAGAGACCTAGCTACCATGACAGGACCTTCCTAGCAGAAACAACATGTTAATTATTATGATGTGAATACCCAGAGGCCTAGACGGGGGAAGACAGAACACAGTGGTAGTAGTGTTATCAGAGACAACATGTTGCTTCTCACCTAAACATCTTCTCCTGAAGAGCAACAGAGATTCCCATGTGAGGTTTTTTTGTGGGTTTATTTTAGCACACACACACCACACAGACACTCTCATCTCTCCTACTGCTGCCTTGCTGAGCTGAAGAGCTGTGTCTGTGAAAGGGAAGTTGCGAGTAGTGTACTACTGAGCTTTTAAAGTCTTCTAATGAACATTTAAATGTTTTTTTTGTTTCTTGATTCTGATGGTAAGTGGCTTTCTTTGTTTCCTTGGATTTGACGCAGACCCTACTGCGTCCCAATTGGCACCCTATTCCCTACATAGTGCACTACTTTAGACCAGACATAGTGCACTACTTTAGACCAGAGCCCTATTCCCTATATAGTGCACTACTTTAGACCAGGGCCCTATTCCCTATATAGTACACTACTTTAGACCAGAGCCCTATTCCCTATATAGTGCACTACTTTAGACCAGACATAGTGCACTACATTCGACCAGAGCCCTATTCCCTACATAGTGCACTACTTTAGACCAGACATAGTGCACTACTTTAGACCAGAGCCCTATTCCCTATATAGTGCACTACTTTAGACCAGAGCCCTATTCCCTATATAGTACACTACTTTAGACCAGAGCCCTATTCCCTATATAGTGACTACTTTAGACCAGGGCCCTATTCCCTATATAGTACACTACTTTAGACCAGAGCCCTATTCCCTATATAGTGCACTACTTTAGACCAGAGCCCTATTCCCTATATAGTGCACTACTATAGACCAGAGCCCTATTCCCTATATAGTGCACTACTTTAGACCAGAGCCCTATTCCCTATATAGTGCACTACTATAGACCAGAGCCCTATTCCCTATATAGTGCACTACTTTAGACCAGAGCCCTATGGGATCCTATACCCTATATAGTGCACTACTTTAGACCAGAGCCCTATTCCCTATATAGTGCACTACTTTAGACCAGAGCCCTATTTGTAAGTCGCTCTGGATAAGAGCGTCTGCTAAATGACTTAAATGTAAATGCAAATGTAGTGCACTACTATAGACCAAAGCCCTATTCCCTATATAGTGCACTACTATAGACCAGAGCCCTATAGAACCCTATTCCCTATATAGTGCACTACTATAGACCAGAGCCCTATAGAACCCTATTCCCTATATAGTGTACTACTATAGACCAGAGCCCTATAGAACCCTATTCCCTATATAGTGCACTACTATAGACCAGAGCCCTATTCCCTATATAGTGCACTACTATAGACCAGAGCCCTATAGAACCCTATTCCCTATATAGTGCACTACTTTAGACCAGAACCCTATGGAACCCTATTCCCTATATATAGTACACTACTATAGACCAGAGCCCTATAGAACCCTATTCCCTATATAGTACACTACTATAGACTAGAGCCCTATAAAACCATATTCCCTATATAGTGCACTACTTTAGACCAGAACCCTATGGAACCCTATTCCCTATATATAGTACACTACTATAGACCAGAGCCCTATTCCCTATATAGTGCACTACTATAGACCAGAGCCCTATAGAACCCTATTCCCTATATAGTGCACTAGTATAGACCAGAGCCCTATAGAACCCTATTCCCTATATAGTACACTACTATAGACCAGAGCCCTATAGAACCCTATTCCCTATATAGTATACTACTATGGACTAGAGCCCTATAAAACCATATTCCCTATATAGTGCACTACTTTAGACCAGAAACCTATGGAACCCTATTGCCTATATATAGTACACTACTATAGATCAGAACCCTATTCCCTATATAATGCACTACTATAGACCAGGGCCCTATAGAACCCTATTCCCTATATAGTGCACTACTATAGACCAGGGCCCTATAGAACCCTATTCCCTATATAGTGCACTGCTTTAGACCAGGGCCCTATAGAACCCTATTCCCTATATAGTACACTACTATAGACCAGAACCCTATTCCCTATATAGTGCACTACTATAGACCAGGGCCCTATAGAACCCTATTCCCTATATAGTGCACTGCTTTAGACCAGGGCCCAATATGGTTAGCACCATGTAGGGAATACAGTGCCATTTGTTGAGCACCCTCTGTGTCTGTCTGTCTGAGCGCATGGAGACTGGTGTATTCAAGACGTTGTACAGACACAACAGAAAGACGTCTCTCTCTGCACAATAGCCTTGTTTGTATTTCTGATTGTTCCCATAGACTGGGATGATACCATGTCCTGAACCTTCACAGTGTCGTAGTTACATTTGATAATAAATGGTTTACCTGAGAACATTGTGTACCTTGATTTATTGAATGCAAAGCAATATGTCCTTCCCTCTCTTCTCTATAAATCTCCAGCTCCTGTTCATAGATGAGATGATCACTACTATAGACCAGGGCCCTATAGAACCCTATTCCCTATATAGTACACTACTATAGACCAGGGCCCTATAGAACCCTATTCCCTATATATATATATATATATATTTCCTTCCCTCCCTTCTCTATAAATCTCCAGCTCCTGTTCATAGATGAGATGATCACTACTATAGACCAGGGCCCTATAGAACCCTATTCCCTATATTACATTTACATTTAAGTCATTTAGCAGACGCTCTTATCCAGAGCGTACACTACTATAGACCAGGGCCCTATAGAACCCTATTCCCTATATAGTACACTACTGACCAGGGCCCTATAGAACCCTATTCCCTATATAGTACACTATATAGACCAGGGCCCTATAGAACCCTATTCCATATATATATATATATTTCCTTCCCTCCCTTCTCTATAAATCTCCAGCTCCTGTTCATAGATGAGATGATCACTACTATAGACCAGGGCCCTATAGAACCCTATTCCCTATATTACATTTACATTTAAGTCATTTAGCAGACGCTCTTATCCAGAGCGTACACTACTATAGACCAGGGCCCTATAGAACCCTATTCCCTATATAGTGTACTACTATAGACCAGAGCCCTATTCCCTATATAGTGTACTACTATAGACCAGAACCCTATTCTCTATATAGTACACTAGTATAGACCAGGGCCCTATAGAGCCCTATTCCCTATATAGTGTACTACTATAGACCAGAACCCTATACCCTATATAGTATACTACTATAGACCAGAACCCTATTCCCTATATAGTGTACTACTATAGACCAGAACCCTATTGCCTATATAGTACACTACTATAGACCAGGGCCCTATAGAACCCTATTCCCTATATAGTGTACTACTATAGACCAGAGCCCTATTCCTATATAGTGTACTACTATAGACCAGAGCCCTATAGCACCCTATTCCCTATATAGTGCACTACTATAGACCAGGGCCCTATAGAACCCTATTCCCTATATATATATATATATATATATATATATATATATATATATATGTCCTTCCCTCCCTTCTCTATACATCTCCAGCTCCTGTTCATAGATGAGATGATCACTACTATAGACCAGGGCCCTATAGAACCCTATTCCCTATATAGTACACTACTATAGACCAGGGCCCTATAGAACCCTATTCCCTATATATATATATATTTCCTTCCCTCCCTTCTCTATAAATCTTCAGCTCATGTTCATAGATGAGATGTTTGTGACTGAAATCATCCTGGTAATATTTTCCTCACCCATCAGATAAACAGCACTTTATTTTGATGCAAGAATTACCTGAACAGGATTGTGTTTGTGGCCAGTCAGTGTTGTGGTGGTGTTAGATGTGTTAATGTGAGGAACAACTGGTGGTGTTAGATGTGTTAATGTGAGGAACAACTGGTGGTGTTAATGTGAGGAACAACTGGTGGTGTTAGATGTGAGGAACAACTGGTGGTGTTAATATGAGGAACAACTGGTGGTGTTAATGTGAGGAACAACTGGTGGTGTTAATATGAGGAACAACTGGTGGTGTTAATGTGAGGAACAACTGGTGGTGTTAATGTGAGGAACAACTGGTGGTGTTAATGTGAGGAACAACTGGTGGTGTTAATGTGAGGAACAACTGGTGGTGTTAGATGTGAAGAACAACTGGTGGTGTTAATGTGAGGAACAACTGGTGGTGTTAATGGGAGGAACAACTGGTGGTGTTAGATGTGTTAATGTGAAGAACAACTGGTGGTGTTAGATGTGTTAATGTGAAGAACAACTGGTGGTGTTAATGTGAGGAACAACTGGTGGTGTTAGATGTGAGGAACAACTGGTGGTGTTAATGTGAGGAACAACTGGTGGTGTTAATGTGAGGAACAACTGGTGGTGTTAATGTGAGGAACAACTGGTGGTGTTAGATGTGTTAATGTGAGGAACAACTGGTGGTGTTAGATGTGTTAATGTGAGGAACAACTGGTGGTGTTAGATGTGTTAATGTGAGGAACAACTGGTGGTGTTAATGTGAGGAACAACTGGTGGTGTTAATGTGAGGAACAACTGGTGGTGTTAGATGTGTTAATGTGAAGAACAACTGGTGGTGTTAGATGTGTTAATGTGAGGAACAACTGGTGGTGTTAATGTGAGGAACAACTGGTGGTGTTAATGTGAGGAACAACTGGTGGTGTTAGATGTGAGGAACAACTGGTGGTGTTAGATGTGAAGAACAACTGGTGGTGTTAGATGTGTTAATGTGAAGAACAACTGGTGGTGTTAGATGTGAGGAACAACTGGTGGTGTTAGATGTGAGGAACAACTGGTGGTGTTAATGTGAGGAACAACTGGTGGTGTTAGATGTGAGGAACAACTGGTGGTGTTAGATGTGAGGAACAACTGGTGGTGTTAGATGTGAAGAACAACTGGTGGTGTTAGATGTGTTAATGGGAGGAACAACT
The DNA here is from genome assembly GCF_021184085.1 of Oncorhynchus gorbuscha. Taxonomy (NCBI): domain Eukaryota; kingdom Metazoa; phylum Chordata; class Actinopteri; order Salmoniformes; family Salmonidae; genus Oncorhynchus; species Oncorhynchus gorbuscha. The sequence continues at coordinate 96,555,209 of NC_060177.1, forward strand.
GGTGGTGTTAATGTGAGGAACAACTGGTGGTGTTAATGTGAGGAACAACTGGTGGTGTTAGATGTGAAGAACAACTGGTGGTGTTAGATGTGTTAATGTGAAGAACAACTGGTGGTGTTAGATGTGTTAATGGGAGGAACAACTGGTGGTGTTAGATGTGTTAATGGGAGGAACAACTGGTGGTGTTAGATGTGAAGAACAACTGGTGGTGTTAGATGTGAAGAACAACTGGTGGTGTTAGATGTGTTAATGGGAGGAACAACTGGTGGTGTTAGATGTGAAGAACAACTGGTGGTGTTAGATGTGAAGAACAACTGGTGGTGTTAGATGTGTTAATGGGAGGAACAACTGGTGGTGTTAGATGTGTTAGATGTGAAGAACAACTGGTGGTGTTAGATGTGTTAATGGGAGGAACAACTGGTGGTGTTAATGTGTTAATGGGAGGAACAACTGGTGGTGTTAGATGTGTTAATGGGAGGAACAACTGGTGGTGTTAGATGTGTTAATGGGAGGAACAACTGGTGGTGTTAGATGTGTTAATGGGAGGAACAACTGGTGGTGTTAGATGTGTTAATGGGAGGAACAACTGGTGGTGTTAGCACCTTGCTTTCTAACTAGCCAACTACGGCCAACTTAGTCACGTCAGACAGCCAGAATAACAGCGGTGCATTGTTGACCCCATCCTTGAAACATCCTGCAGAGCAGCAGACCTCTCCTCTGGCACATGGAGATCCCCTCCCATCCTTGAAACATCCTGCAGAGCAGCAGACCTCTCCTCTGGCACATGGAGATGTGACAGGTTAAAGGACATATTCATAGCCTGTTATACATTGAAAAGTATTAGTAAGTTCATAGTATGTGAGGATCTTAAAACATCTAAGGTTAAAAAGATGCATTCAGTATTAGTTGATAGAGATTGATAACATTCATATAATTGTGTTAAAGTTCAAATCTGTCAAAGGGTACGAATTGTGAGAGTAATGTGTAAACGTTATATTGATTACTTTATTTTGTGGTGCCTAAAAGTGTTAATCTGTGATCTACGAAATGCTCTTAATCTATGAGCCGGAGATCGATTGCTCTGGTCTCCACGCATATTCCTGGGGAAATTCGCGGTCTTTTCTCATTGAACTAAATGTTGACTTGAGAATACAACACCGTATCACTCTCGTGATTATTTCTCCCCTGTTTTCAGGTACTTTATTGATGATAAAAATAGTAATTTAAATGTTATAACTAGCGAACATGTCAAGAGTGTTTAAGGTGTGTTTTAGTAACGTCTTGAGGAAGTTAGAGTTAAGTTTGAAGAGAGTAATATTAGCCCTGCTCGGTTGAAGTGAAGGATAGCGTCGTACTGAGAGTAGCTGCCATTTTATGTCGATTGTGAATGAACATGCGTGTTGTTAATAAGATATGTTGCTGTGTTATTTGTATAATGGGTTTTCTGTTATGTAATGTGTTACTTTTGTGAAATGATTGAACTAAATGTTGACTTGAGAATACAACACCGTATCACTCTCGTGATTATTTCTCCCCTGTTTTCAGGGGCGTAACAGAGATCCCCTCCCATCCTTGAAACATCCTGCAGAGCAGCAGACCTCTCCTCTGGCACATGGAGATCCCCTCCCATCCTTGAAACATCCTGCAGAGCAGCAGACCTCTCCTCTGGCACATGGAGATCCCCTCCTGGTGCTCGTGTCCATCCTCAGGAAGTTATGCAGGACACCGGTAGGGTTCACACACACATGAATTCCTCCAGGAGACAGTCCCAGATGGCCCTGGTCACACAACCTTGCAGTGTCCTACACGGTAACGGTAACAGACTTTTACATCACCAGGTCATTGTATATGACTAAAGTATGATATAACTTGTAACAAGTGGTGATAACATTGGATGGGCACACATACAGAAGGATCACATCAAGGACAGCATCACAGATGAATACATAAATACCACTGGAAGCTTGACGATGACGTGATCATTGGAATCAGCTGTGCAGTGCTGAGGCAACAACAACAATGTGCCCCTTTGAGTCTCCAAGACCAGGACTGAGAGCCACTGCTCTTCATTGGGACCTCTTCATCTGTAGACAGGCTCCTTTGAGTCTCCAAGACCAGGACTGAGAGCCACTGCTCTTCATTGGGACCTCTTCATCTGTAGACAGGCCCCTTTGAGTCCCCAGGACTGAGAGCCACTGCTCTTCATTGGGACCTCTTCATCTGTAGACAGGCCCCTTTGAGTCCCCAGGACCAGGACTGAGAGCCACTGCTCTTCATTGGGAACTCTTCATCTGTAGACAGGCTCCTTTGAGTCTCCAAGACCAGGACTGAGAGCCACTGCTCTTCATTGGAACCTCTTCATCTGTAGACAGGCCCCTTTGAGTCCCCAGGACTGAGAGCCACTGCTCTTCATTGGGACCTCTTCATCTGTAGACAGGCCCCTTTGAGTCCCCAGGACCAGGACTGAGAGCCACTGCTCTTCATTGGGACCTCTTAATCTGTAGACAGGCCCCTTTGAGTCCCCAGGACCAGGACTGAGAGCCACTGCTCTTCATTGGGACCTCTTCATCTGTAGACAGGCCCCTTTGAGTCCCCAGGACTGAGAGCCACTGCTCTTCATTGGGACCTCTTCATCTGTAGACAGGCCCCTTTCAGTCCCCAGAACTGAGAGCCACTGCTCTTCATTGGGACCTCTTCATCTGTAGACAGGCCCCTTTGAGTCCCCAGGACTGAGAGCTACTGCTCTTCATTGGGACCTCTTCATCTGTAGACAGGCCCCTTTGAGTCCCCAGGACTGAGAGCCACTGCTCTTCATTGGGACCTCTTCATCTGTAGACAGGCCCCTTTCAGTCCCCAGGACTGAGAGCCACTGCTCTTCATTGGGACCTCTTCATCTGTAGACAGGCCCCTTTGAGTCCCCAGGACCAGGACTGAGAGCCACTGCTCTTCATTGGGACCTCTTCATCTGTAGACAGGCCCCTTTGAGTCCCCAGGACCAGGACTGAGAGCCACTGCTCTTCATTGGGACCTCTTCATCTGTAGACAGGCTCCTTTGAGTCTCCAAGACCAGGACTGAGAGCCACTGCTCTTCATTGGGACCTCTTCATCTGTAGACAGGCCCCTTTGAGTCCCCAGGACTGAGAGCCACTGCTCTTCATTGGGACCTCTTCATCTGTAGACAGGCCCCTTGAGTCCCCAGGACTGAGAGCCACTGCTCTTCATTGGGACCTCTTCATCTGTAGACAGGCCCCTTTGAGTCCCCAGGACCAGGACTGAGAGCCACTGCTCTTCATTGGGACCTCTTCATCTGTAGACAGGCCCCTTTGAGTCCCCAGGACTGAGAGCCACTGCTCTTCATTGGGACCTCTTCATCTGTAGACAGGCCCCTTTCAGTCCCCAGGACTGAGAGCCACTGCTCTTCATTGGGACCTCTTCATCTGTAGACAGGCCCCTTTGAGTCCCCAGGACTGAGAGCCACTGCTCTTCATTGGGACCTCTTCATCTGTAGACAGGCCCCTTTGAGTCCCCAGGACCAGGACTGAGAGCCACTGCTCTTCATTGGGACCTCTTCATCTGTAGACAGGCCCCTTTGAGTCCCCAGGACCAGGACTGAGAGCCACTGCTCTTCATTGGGACCTCTTCATCTGTAGACAGGCTCCTTTGAGTCTCCAAGACCAGGACTGAGAGCCACTGCTCTTCATTGGGACCTCTTCATCTGTAGACAGGCCCCTTTGAGTCCCCAGGACTGAGAGCCACTGCTCTTCATTGGGACCTCTTCATCTGTAGACAGGCCCCTTTGAGTCCCCAGGACTGAGAGCCACTGCTCTTCATTGGGACCTCTTCATCTGTAGACAGGCCCCTTTGAGTCCCCAGGACCAGGACTGAGAGCCACTGCTCTTCATTGGGACCTCTTCATCTGTAGACAGGCCCCTTTGAGTCCCCAGGACTGAGAGCCACTGCTCTTCATTGGGACCTCTTCATCTGTAGACAGGCCCCTTTGAGTCCCCAGGACCAGGACTGAGAGCCACTGCTCTTCATTGGGACCTCTTCATCTGTAGACAGGCCCCTTTGAGTTCCCAGGACTGAGAGCCACTGCTCGTCATTGGGACCTCTTCATCTGTGTAGACAGGCCCCTTTGAGTCCCCAGGACTGAGAGCCACTGCTCTTCATTGGGACCTCTTCATCTGTAGACAGGCTGTTTAGGCCTGTTTATTTTGGCATTAATACGTGTCACATATCAGTTTGCAAACAACATTTAAATCACACGAACATGGTCTCTGTCTTGAGTCAGGCAGCTCCAAAGGCAGGTGTCTCAGCCGAGCTCAGTGCTTTCTTGAGTCAGGCAGCTCCAAAGGCTGGTGTCTCAGCCGAGCTCAGTGCTTTCTTGAGTCAGGCAGCTCCAAAGGCTGGTGTCTCAGCCGAGCTCAGTGCTTTCTAGAGTCAGGCAGCTCCAAAGGCTGGTGTCTCAGCCGAGCTCAGTGCTTTCTTGAGTCAGGCAGCTCCAAAGGCTGGTGTCTCAGCCGAGCTCAGTGCTTTCTTGAGTCAGGCAGCTCCAAAGGCTGGTGTCTCAGCCGAGCTCAGTGCTGTCTTGTTGTGTAGTTAGCTGTTAGTAGCCCATGTGCCTCTCCCTAATACAGGTCATTCGGAAAGTATTCAGACCCCTTTTCTACATTTTGTTAAGTTACAGCCTTATTCTAAAATATATTAAATTGTTTCCCCCCCCTAGTCAATCAACACACAATATCCCATAATGACAAACCAAAAACAGATTTTGATCAAAAATCAAAAAAACTGGAATATCACATTTCCATTCTACTCGGTACTTTGCTGAAGCACCTTTGGCAGCGATTACAGCCTAGAGTCTTATTTACAATGATGCCCTTACCAAAAGGCCTCCTGCGGAGACGGAATACATTTATTATTTTTTTATTCAATAAAAATATAGTACAAAACATACATCACGACAAGACAGAACACAACACTACATAGAGACCTAAGACAACACATTAGCATGGCAGCAACACATGATAACACAACATGACAACAACATGGCAACAACACATAACACAACATGGCAACGGCACAACATGGCAGCAACACATGATAACACAACATGGCAGCAACACAACACTACATAGAGACCTAAGACAACACATTAGCATGGCAAAAACACAACATGACAACAACACAACATGACAACAACACAACATGACAACAACATGGCAGCAACACATGATAACACAACATGGCAGCAACACAACACTACATAGAGACCTAAGACAACACATTAGCATGGCAAAAACACAACATGACAACAACACAACATGACAACAACACAACATGACAACAACATGGCAGCAACACATGATAACACAACATGACAACAACACAACATGACAACAACATGGTAGCAACACAACATGACAACAACATGGCAGCAACACAACATGGCAGCAGCACAACATGGCAGCAACACAACATGACAACAACATGGCAGCAACACAACATGACAACAACATGGCAGCAACACAACATGACAACAACATGGTAGCAACACAACATGACAACAACATGGTAGCAACACAACATGACAACAACATGGTAGCAACACAACATGACAACAACATGGCAGCAACACAACATGACAACAACATGGCAGCAACACAACATGGCAGCAGCACAACATGGCAGCATCACAACATGGCAGCAGCACAACATGGCAGCAACACAACATGACAACAACATGGTAGCAACACAACATGACAACAACATGGTAGAAGAATAACATGACAACAACATGGTAGCAACACAACATGACAACAACATGGTAGAAGAATAACATGGTAGCAGCACAACATGGTAGAAGAACAACATGGCAGAACAACATGACAACAACATGGTAACAGAATAACATGGTAGCAGCACAACATGGTAGCAGAATAACATGGCAGCAGCACAACATGGTAGAAGAATAACATGGTAGCACAACATGGTAGAACAACAACATGGTAGCACAACATGGTAGAAGAACAGCATGGCAGCACAGCATGGTAGAAGAACAACATGGTAGAAGAACAACATGGTAGAAGAACATGACAACAACATGGTAGAAGAACAACATGGTAGAAGAACATGACAACAACATGGTAGAAGAACAACATGGTAGAAGAACACCATGGCAGCACAACATGGTAGCAGAACACCATGGCAGCACAGCATGGTAAAAGAACAACATGGTAGAAGAACACCATGGCAGCACAGCATGGTAGCACAGCATGGTAGCAGGACAACATGGTAGCAGAATCACATGGTAGCAGAACAACATGGTATCAAAATAACATGGTAGCAGAACAACATGGCAGCACAGCATGGTAGCACAGCATGGTAGCAGGACAACATGGTAGCAGAATAACATGGTAGCAGAACAACATGGTATCAAAATAACATGGTAGCAGCACGACATGGTAGCAGAACAACATGGTAGCAGAACAACATGGCAGCACAGCATGGTAGCACAGCATGGTAGCAGGACAACATGGTAGCAGAATAACATGGTAGCAGAACAACATGGTATCAAAATAACATGGTAGCAGCACAACATGACAACAACATGGTAGCAACACAACATGGCAGAAGCACAAAACAGAGTTCCTCTGTCCAGTGTCTGTGTTCTTTTGCCCAGTCTAATCTTCACTTTTTATTGGCCAGTCTGAGATATGGCTTTTTACATTTACATTTACATTTAAGTCATTTAGCAGACGCTCTTATCCAGAGCGACTTACAAATTGGTGCATTCACCTTATGACATCCAGTGGAACAGTCACTTTACAATAGTGCATCTAAATCTTTTAAGGGGGGGGGGGGGTGAGAAGGATTACTTATCCTATCCTAGGTATTCCTTAAAGAGGTGGGGTTTCAGGTGTCTCCGGAAGGTGGTGATTGACTCCGCTGTCCTGGCGTCGTGAGGGAGTTTGTTCCACCATTGGGGGGCCAGAGCAGCGAACAGTTTTGACTGGGCTGAGCGGGAGCTGTACTTCCTCAGTGGTAGGGAGGCTCTGCCTAGAAGGCCAGCATCCCGGAGTCGTCTCTTCACTGTTGATGTTGAGACTGGTGTTTTGCAGGTACTATTTAAATAAGCTGCCAATTGAGGACTTGTGAGGCGTCTGTTTCTCAAACTAGACACTCTAATGCACTTGTCCTCATGCTCAGTTGTCCACAGGGGCCTCCCACTCCTCTTTCTATTCTGGTTAGAGCCAGTTTGCGCTGTTCTGTGAATGGAGTAGTACACAGCGTTGTACGAGATCTTCAGTTTCTTGGCAATTGCTTGCATCGAATCGTCTTTATTTCTCAGAACAAGAGTAGACCGATGAGTTTCAGAAGAAAGTACTTTGTTTCTGGACATTTTGAGCCTGTAATTGAACCCACAAATGCTGACGCTCCAGATACTCAACTAGTCTAAAAAAGGGCAGTATTATTGCTTTTTCAATCAGAACAACAGTTTTTAGCTGTGCTAACATAATTGTGAAAGGGTTTTCTAATGATCAATTAGCCTTTTAAAATGATAAACTTGGATTAGCTAACACAACGTGCCATTGGAACACAGGAGTGAAGGTTGCTGATAATGAGCCTCTATACACCTATGTAGATATTCCATTAAAAATCAGCAGTTTCATTTACAACATTAACAATGTCTACACTGTATTTCTGATCAATTTGATATTATTTTAATGGACAAAAAAGTGCTTTTATTTAAAAAACAAGGACATTTCTAAATGACCCCAAACTTCTGAACGGTATTATATATTATACATATTTTGAAGTTAATGCCATTTTAAGTGAGAACCACTCTGGAGAAGGGCGGAACAGCTCCTCCGGATATGAACATGAAACTATATTTTAAATTCACTGTCTAGTGAATAACCATTTCAAAGTAGAGAAGTGTAGGCAAGAGATAATAAATAAATATTCTGTTGATTTAAGATTTAAGATTAAATCTGTCTGATATACAAAAAGCTTGGGGAAAAATACAGAGAATGTCTAACTCATTAAAAAAGACACAATGGTCTTTAACTGTATTATGTGAAATAAGAAAAAGGGATGAGAAATGATTTATTGATAATCACGATAGGATTGCAGAGAGATAGAGTTTGAGGGGCCTTGGTAAACAGATAAAAATCTTAAAAGGCGAAATTCCTCCAATTACAGGAGGCAAAGGTCGTGAAGGCAGACTTGGCTTCCTCCTATGGGCTCTTTGTTCCCTTAATCTACCCTCAGGCTGAGTTGCTCAGGTTTAAGGCATCTGGTCAGCACTGCCTGGCCTTGAGTCAACAGATTCTGACAGCGGTGACGAACGATATCTTAGGCCAACAAGAACACAGGCTGTAAAAGTGAGTGAAGACAAACCCCAGTGACAGTAATCACACAAAATCAGCACCTCCAAAACAGTTGAATGAATGGTGAAAGACTCCGTGAGATGTGGGTATGAAGCCTAAAGCTGCCCTGTGGAATTCCTGATTCTAACTGGATTATATTTGATAGGCTTCCATTAAAGAACACCCTCTGTGTTCTGTTAGACAGGTAACTCTTTATCCATGTTATAGCAGCGGATGTAAAGCCATAACACATACGTTTTCCCAGCACCAGACTATGATCGATAATATCAAAAGCTGCACTGAAGTCTAACAAGAGAGTCTCCCCCACCAATCTTTTTATCATCAGTTTCTCTCAGCCAATCATCAGTCATTTGTGTAAGGGCTGTGCCTGTTGAATGTCCTTCCCTATAAGTGTTTTTGTTTACTGTAAAATAGCATTGTATCTGGTCAAACACTATTTTTTCCAGAAGTTTACAAAGGGTTGGTAACAGGCTGATTGGTCGGCTATTTGAGCCAGTAAAGGGGCTTTACTATTCTTAGGTAGCAGAATGACTTTAGCTTCCCTCCAGGCCTGAGGGGACACACTCTCTAGTAGGCTTAGAATGAAGATGTGGCAAAATCGTCCGCTATTATCCTCAGTAACTTTCCATCCAACTTGTCAGACCTCAGAGGCTTGTTATTGTTGATAGACAACAATAATGTTTAAATCTCTTCCACACTGTTAGCCTTTGTTTTGAACAAACGTGAACAAGGTGTACATGAAGACCAGGTTTATAGAGCTGTGAGGGGGGGAAGAGCAAGATGTGGCCGATGGATGGAGAGCCAAACATGTTTTCCTTAAGTGTCTGACCAACGCAACCAACAATTGGAGAGAGATGTGTTCAAAAACCAAAATAACTTTTTGTCAAATTTGAAAAAAAGTTTAGATCAGAGGTGGTTAAACACACACGATGTTACTACTGACTGGGAGAGACAAAACTAAACTAACTAACTACTGGACAGGGATGTCAAACAACATGATACACCATCTGTTATCAGAGTTGTGCAGGTTCCCATGTGACTCGTTCAGTAGAAGAGAAACTTGAAGGGTTTTTATTCAAAGAAACTGGATGATGTGGCGTTGGGATGAGGTTCCTGTCTCAGAGCTATGCAGTCTACTGACGTCGCTGTGTCAATGGTGCCATCGCTTGTTCTCCATAAACATCTTACCATCAAGTGTCCACATGCTGTTCATACTCTTATGACAATGACAGTGGAGCTGCACAGGTCACAGCTGCTCCTTGGAACAAATGGTCGACGGTGTTGGAGGCTCCATCATACAACAACACCATGTAAATCATCTACTCTGATGCTTCCTCCAGATGCCACACAACTGTTGTGGGTCGGTTTTGGATCAGCTTTCTGATGGGTTCACCAAGAGTCACAGCCAGAAGAGGACTGGCCACCCCTCATAGCCTGGTTCCTCTCTAGGTTTCTAATCTCCACCCGGCACAGCCAGAAGAGGACTGGCCACCCCTCATAGCCTGGTTCCTCTCTAGGTTTCTAATCTCCACTGGGCACAGCCAGAAGAGGACTGGCCACCCTCATAGCCTGGTTCCTCTCTAGGTTTCTAATCTCCACCCGGCACAGCAAGAAGAGGACTGGCCACCCCTCATAGCCTGGTTCCTCTCTAGGTTTCTAATCTCCACCCGGCACAGCCAGAAGAGGACTGGCCACCCCTCATAGCCTGGTTCCTCTCTAGGTTTCTTCCTAGGTTTTGGCCTTTCTAGGGAGTTTTTCCTAGCCACCGTGCTGCTACACCTGCATTGCTTGCTGTTTGGGGTTTTAGGCTGGGTTACTGTACAGCACTTTGAGATATCAGTTGATGTACGAAGGGCTATATAAATACATTTGATTTGATCTGTTTGGAAAACCCTGAGTTCATCTTTGACACAGACAGTTCAAGCATTGTGGATGGGGGTGTGAGGAAGGCGGGCTGGACAGTTACTACAATGGACAATGTGATAGTGAAAGGAACATTACCTGCAGGAACATCAGCACAGGTGGCAGAATTGGTGGCTTTGACAGAAACATGTAAACAGGCTGAAGGAATAACAGCTGATATTTACACAGATTCAAGGTATGCTTTCGTGCTACCCATGATTTTAGAAAAATATGGAAAAACATGATTAATGACATCACTGGGAGTTCCTGTGAAGTATGGACCAGAGGTGATGGCTCTACTGAATGCTCTCCTGTGAAGTATGGACCAGAGGTGATGGCTCTACCTCTCCTGTGAAGTATGGACCAGAGGTGATGGCTCCTGTATGCTCTCCTGTGAAGTATG
>NC_060177.1:96566406-96571406 GCF_021184085.1 Oncorhynchus gorbuscha
ATGACTGATGACTGTAGGGTCTGTTTGATGACTGATGACTGTAGGGTCTGTTTGATGACTGTAGGGTCTGTTTGATGACTGTAGGGTCTGTTTGATGACTGAGGGTCTGTTTGACTGACTGTAGGGTCTGTTTGATGACTGATGACTGTAGGGTCTGTTTGATGACTGATGACTGTAGGTCTGTTTGATGACTGTAGGGTCTGTTTGATGACTGATGACTGTAGGGTCTGTTTGATGACTGTATCTGATGACTGTAGGGTCTGTTTGATGACTGTAGGGTCTGTTTGATGACTGTAGGGTCTGTTTGATGACTGTAGGGTCTGTTTGATGACTGATGACTGTAGGGTCTGTTTGATGACTGATGACTGTAGGGTCTGTTTGATGACTGTAGGGTCTGTTTGATGACTGTAGGGTCTGTTTGATGACTGATGACTGTAGGGTCTGTTTGATGACTGATGACTGTAGGGTCTGTTTGATGACTGATGACTGTAGGGTCTGTTTGATGACTGATGACTGTAGGGTCTGTTTGATGACTGATGACTGTAGGGTCTGTTTGATGACTGTAGGGTCTGTTTGATGACTGTAGGGTCTGTTTGATGACTGATGACTGTAGGGTCTGTTTGATGACTGATGACTGTAGGGTCTGTTTGATGACTGTAGGGTCTGTTTGATGACTGTAGGGTCTGGTTGATGACTGTAGGGTCTGTTTGATGACTGATGACTGTAGGGTCTGTTTGATGACTGTAGGGTCTGTTTGATGACTGTAGGGTCTGTTTGATGACTGTGAGGGTCTGTTTGATGACTGATGACTGTAGGGTCTGGTTGATGACTGTGACTGGGTCTGGTTGATGACTGATGACTGTAGGGTCTGGTTGATGACTGATGACTGTAGGGTCTGGTTGATGACTGATGACTGTAGGGTCTGTTTGATGACTGATGACTGTAGGGTCTGGTTGATGACTGATGACTGTAGGGTCTGTTTGATGACTGATGACTGTAGGGTCTGTTTGATGACTGATGACTGTAGGGTCTGTTTGATGACTGTAGGGTCTGTTTGATGACTGTAGGGTCTGTTTGATGACTGATGACTGTAGGGTCTGTTTGATGACTGTAGGGTCTGTTTGATGACTGATGACTGTAGGGTCTGTTTGATGACTGTAGGGTCTGTTTGATGACTGTAGGGTCTGGTTGATGACTGATGACTGTAGGGTCTGTTTGATGACTGAGGGTCTGACTGATGACTGTAGGGTCTGTTTGATGACTGTAGGGTCTGTTTGATGACTGTAGGGTCTGTTTGATGACTGTAGGGTCTGTTTGATGACTGTAGGGTCTGTTTGATGACTGTAGGGTCTGTTTGATGACTGATGACTGTAGGGTCTGTTTGATGACTGTAGGGTCTGTTTGATGACTGTAGGGTCTGTTTGATGACTGTAGGGTCTGGTTGATGACTGTAGGGTCTGACTGTAGGGTCTGTTGATGACTGATGACTGTAGGGTCTGTTTGATGACTGATGACTGTAGGGTCTGTTTGATGACTGATGACTGTAGGGTCTGTTTGATGACTGTAGGGTCTGTTTGATGACTGATGACTGTAGGGTCTGTTGATGACTGATGACTGTAGGGTCTGTTTGATGACTGATGACTGTAGGGTCTGGTTGATGACTGTAGGGTCTGTTTGATGACTGTAGGGTCTGTTTGATGACTGATGACTGTAGGGTCTGGTTGATGACTGATGACTGTAGGGTCTGTTTGATGACTGTAGGGTCTGTTTGATGACTGATGACTGTAGGGTCTGTTTGATGACTGTAGGGTCTGTTTGATGACTGTAGGGTCTGTTTGATGACTGTAGGGTCTGTTTGATGACTGATGACTGTAGGGTCTGTTTGATGACTGTAGGGTCTGTTTGATGACTGATGACTGTAGGGTCTGTTTGATGACTGTAGGGTCTGTTTGATGACTGTAGGGTCTGTTTGATGACTGATGACTGGTCTGGTTGATGACTGTAGGGTCTGTTTGATGACTGAGGGTCTGTTTGATGACTCTGGTTGATGACTGTAGGGTCTGTTTGATGACTGTAGGGTCTGGTTGATGACTGTAGGGTCTGTTTGATGACTGTATGGGTCTGGATTGATGACTGTAGGGTCTGTTTGATGACTGTGACTGTAGGGTCTGTTTGATGACTGTAGGGTCTGGTTGATGACTGTAGGGTCTGTTTGATGACTGTAGGGTCTGTTTGATGACTGTAGGGTCTGTTTGATGACTGATGACTGGGGTCTGGTTGATGACTGTAGGGTCTGTTTGATGACTGTAGGGTCTGTTTGATGACTGTAGGGTCTGTTTGATGACTGTAGGGTCTGTTTGATGACTGTAGGGTCTGTTTGATGACTGTAGGGTCTGTTTGATGACTGTAGGGTCTGTTTGATGACTGTAGGGTCTGTTTGATGACTGTAGGGTCTGTTTGATGACTGTAGGGTCTGTTTGATGACTGATGACTGTAGGGTCTGTTTGATGACTGTAGGGTCTGTTTGATGACTGATGACTGTAGGGTCTGTTTGATGACTGTAGGGTCTGTTTGATGACTGATGACTGTAGGGTCTGTTTGATGACTGATGACTGTAGGGTCTGTTTGATGACTGTAGGGTCTGTTTGATGACTGTAGGGTCTGGTTGATGACTGTAGGGTCTGGTTGATGACTGTAGGGTCTGGTTGATGACTGTAGGGTCTGGTTGATGACTGTAGGGTCTGGTTGATGACTGTAGGGTCTGTTTGATGACTGTAGGGTCTGTTTGATGACTGTAGGGTCTGTTTGATGACTGTAGGGTCTGTTTGATGACTGTAGGGTCTGTTTGATGACTGTAGGGTCTGTTTGATGACTGTAGGGTCTGTTTGATGACTGTAGGGTCTGTTTGATGACTGTAGGGTCTGTTTGATGACTGTAGGGTCTGTTTGATGACTGATGACTGTAGGGTCTGGTTGATGACTGATGACTGTAGGGTCTGTTTGATGACTGATGACTGTAGGGTCTGTTTGATGACTGATGACTGTAGGGTCTGGTTGATGACTGTAGGGTCTGGTTGATGACTGTAGGGTCTGTTTGATGACTGTAGGGTCTGGTTGATGACTGATGACTGTAGGGTCTGTTTGATGACTGTAGGGTCTGTTTGATGACTGTAGGGTCTGGTTGATGACTGATGACTGTAGGGTCTGTTTGATGACTGTAGGGTCTGTTTGATGACTGATGACTGTAGGGTCTGGTTGATGACTGTAGGGTCTGGTTGATGACTGTAGGGTCTGTTTGATGACTGTAGGGTCTGTTTGATGACTGATGACTGTAGGGTCTGTTTGATGACTGTAGGGTCTGTTTGATGACTGATGACTGTAGGGTCTGTTTGATGACTGTAGGGTCTGTTTGATGACTGATGACTGTAGGGTCTGTTTGATGACTGTAGGGTCTGTTTGATGACTGATGACTGTAGGGTCTGTTTGATGACTGTAGGGTCTGGTTGATGACTGTAGGGTCTGTTTGATGACTGTAGGGTCTGGTTGATGACTGTAGGGTCTGGTTGATGACTGTAGGGTCTGGTTGATGACTGTAGGGTCTGGTTGATGACTGTAGGGTCTGGTTGATGACTGTAGGGTCTGGTTGATGACTGTAGGGTCTGTTTGATGACTGATGACTGTAGGGTCTGGTTGATGACTGTAGGGTCTGGTTGATGACTGTAGGGTCTGGTTGATGACTGTAGGGTCTGGTTGATGACTGTAGGGTCTGTCTGATGACTGTAGCGTCTGTTTGATGACTGTAGGGTCTGTTTGATGACTGTAGGGTCTGTTTGATGACTGATGACTGTAGGGTCTGTTTGATGACTGTAGGGTCTGTTTGATGACTGATGACTGTAGGGTCTGTTTGATGACTGATGACTGTAGGGTCTGTTTGATGACTGTATGGTCTGTTTGATGACTGTAGGGTCTGTTTGATGACTGTAGGGTCTGTTTGATGACTGTAGGGTCTGTTTGATGACTGATGACTGTAGGGTCTGTTTGATGACTGATGACTGTAGGGTCTGTTTGATGACTGATGACTGTAGGGTCTGTTTGATGACTGTAGGGTCTGGTTGATGACTGTAGGGTCTGGTTGATGACTGTATGGTCTGTTTGATGACTGTAGGGTCTGTTTGATGACTGTAGGGTCTGTTTGATGACTGTAGGGTCTGTTTGATGACTGTAGGGTCTGTTTGATGACTGATGACTGTAGGGTCTGTTTGATGACTGATGACTGTAGGGTCTGTTTGATGACTGATGACTGTAGGGTCTGTTTGATGACTGTAGGGTCTGGTTGATGACTGTAGGGTCTGGTTGATGACTGTAGGGTCTGGTTGATGACTGTAGGGTCTGTTTGATGACTGTAGGGTCTGTTTGATGACTGTAGGGTCTGGTTGATGACTGTAGGGTCTGTTTGATGACTGTAGGGTCTGTTTGATGACTGTAGGGTCTGTTTGATGACTGTAGGGTCTGGGGGAACAGCGGTTGACTCACTGTGTCTGGGGGAACAGCGGTTGACTCACTGTGTCTGGGGGAACAGCGGTTGACTCACTGTGTCTGGGGGAACAGCGGTTGACTCACTGTGTCTGGGGAACAGCGGTTGACTCACTGTGTCTGGGGGAACAGCGGTTGACTCACTGTGTCTGGAGGAACAGCGGTTGACTCACTGTGTCTGGGGGAACAGCGGTTGACTCACTGTGTCTGGGGGACAGCGGTTGACTCACTGTGTCTGGGGGAACAGCGGTTGACTCACTGTCTGGGGGAACAGCGGTTGACTCACTGTGTCTGGAGGAACAGCGGTTGACTCACTGTGTCTGGGGGAACAGCGGTTGACTCACTGTGTCTGGGGGAACAGCGGTTGACTCACTGTCTGGGGGAACAGCGGTTGACTCACTGTGTCTGGAGGAACAGCGGTTGACTCACTGTGTCTGGGGGAACAGCGGTTGACTCACTGTGTCTGGA